>NW_026536093.1:0-26373 GCF_028551555.1 Melozone crissalis | reverse complement strand
GTGCGCCTTCTGCCGAAAGAGGCCGGGGAGCTGTGCTTAGCTCTGCAGAGCACCGTACCTTCGTCTTTAGCGTCTCTTCTCGTCTACATCTTAGCAAAAAGCTTTTCCACTGTGTCTGGCAAGGAGAAACTGTGCCAGCACAGAAAACATCTCCCATCGTGTTCTAGAGGCTGCACGGAGGTCTGCCGAGTGTTTTGCAAGAAGAGAAAGAAAGTTGTCCAAAACAGCTTGCAATCGAATGTTCATGTGAATAGAAAAGGCAGGAGAGTGGTCAGGTACTGTTTTCTCTCACTTGGCAAGCTGCGCACACAATCGCAGTGTTGTACAGCTTGTTTCATCACCTTTGCGAACTTGCCGCTCTCTCCGGCTCCCGGAGACGAAGAAGCTGCTTCTTCGCGCAAAGACCATTCTGCGGCTCACAGTGCTCTGCAGTGTGTGTCTTCTGCCGAAAGTGGCCCGGGAGCTGTGCTTAGCTCTGCAGAGCACCGTACCTTCGTCTTTAGCCTCTCTTCTCGTCTACATCTTAGCAAAAAGCTTTTCCACTCTGTCTGGCAAGGAGAAACTGTGCCAGCACAAGAATGCTCTCCCATCGTGTTCTAGAGGCTGCACGGAGGTCTGCCGAGTGTTTTGCAAGAAGAGAAAGAAAGTTGTCCAAAACAGCTTGCAATCGAATGTTCATGTGAATAGAAAAGGCAGGAGAGTGGTCAGGTACTGTTTTCTCTCACTTGGCAAGCTGCGCACACAATCGCAGTGTTGTACAGCTTGTTTCATCACCTTTGCGAACTTGCCGCTCTCTGCGGCTCCCGGAGACGAAGAAGCTGCTTCTTCGCGCAAAGACGATTCTGCCGCTCACAGTGCTCTGCAGTGTGTGTCTTCTGCCGAAAGTGGCCCGGGAGCGGTGCTTAGCTCTGCAGAGCACCGTACCTTCGTCTTTAGCCTCTCTTCTCGTCTACATCTTAGCAAAAAGCTTTTCCACTCTGTCTGGCAAGGAGAAACTGTGCCAGCACAAAAATCATCTCCCATCGTGTTCTAGAGGCTGCACGGAGGTCTGCCGAGTGTTTTGCAAGAAGAGAAAGAAAGTTGTCCAAAACAGCTTGCAATCGAATGTTCATGTGAATTGAAAAGGCAGGAGAGTGGTCAGGTACTGTTTTCTCTCAGTTGGCAAGCTGCGCACACAATCGCAGTGTTGTACAGCTTGTTTCATCACCTTTGCGAACTTGCCGCTCTCTGCGGCTCCCGGAGACGAAGAAGCTGCTTCTTCGCGCAAAGACCATTCTGCCGCTCACAGTGCTCTACAGTGTGTGTCTTCTGCCGAAAGTGGCCCGGGAGCGGTGCTTAGCTCTGCAGAGCACCGTACCTTCGTTTTTAGCGTCTCTTCTCGTCTACATCTTAGCAAAAAGCTTTTCCACTGTGTCTGGCAAGGAGAAACTGTGCCAGCACAAAAATCATCTCCCATCGTGTTCTAGAGGCTGCACGGAGGTCTGCCGAGTGTTTTGCAAGAAGAGAAAGAAAGTTGTCCAAAACAGCTTGCAATCGATTGTTCATGTGAATAGAAAAGGCAGGAGAGTGGTCAGGTACTGTTTTCTCTCAGTTGGCAAGCTGCGCACACAATCGCAGTGTTGTACAGCTTGTTTCATCACCTTTGCGAACTTGCCGCTCTCTCCGGCTCCCGGAGACGAAGAAGCTGCTTCTTCGCGCAAAGACCATTCTGCCGCTCACAGTGCTCTGCGGTGTGCGCCTTCTGCCGAAAGAGGCCCGGGAGCTGTGCTTAGCTCTGCAGAGCACCGTACCTTCGTCTTTAGCGTCTCTTCTCGTCTACATCTTAGCAAAAAGCTTTTCCACTCTGTCTGGCAAGGAGAAACTGTGCCAGCACAAAAATCATCTCCCATCGTGTTCTAGAGGCTGCACGGAGGTCTGCCGAGTGTTTTGCAAGAAGAGAAAGAAAGTTGTCCAAAACAGCTTGCAATCGAATGTTCATGTGATTAGAAAAGGCAGGAGAGTGGTCAGGTACTGTTTTCTCTCACTTGGCAAGCTGCGCACACAATCGCATTGTTGTACAGCTTGTTTCATCACCTTTGCGAACTTGCCGCTCTCTCCGGCTCCCGGAGACGAAGAAGCTGCTTCTTCGCGCAAAGACGATTCTGCCGCTCACAGTGCTCTGCAGTGTGTGTCTTCTGCCGAAAGTGGCCCGGGAGCTGTGCTTAGCTCTGCAGAGCACCGTACCTTCGTCTTTAGCCTCTCTTCTCGTCTACATCTTAGCAAAAAGCTTTTCCACTCTGTCTGGCAAGGAGAAACTGTGCCAGCACAGAAAACATCTCCCATCGTGTTCTAGAGGCTGCACGGAGGTCTGCCGAGTGTTTAGCAAGAAGAGAAAGAAAGTTGTCCAAAACAGCTTGCAATCGAATGTTCATGTGAATAGAAAAGGCAGGAGAGTGGTCAGGTACTGTTTTCTCTCAGTTGGCAAGCTGCGCACACAATCGCAGTGTTGTACAGCTTGTTTCATCACCTTTGCGAACTTGCCGCTCTCTGCGGCTCCCGGAGACGAAGAAGCTGCTTCTTCGCGCAAAGACCATTCTGCCGCTCACAGTGCTCTGCAGTGTGTGTCTTCTGCCGAAAGTGGCCCGGGAGCTGTGCTTAGCTCTGCAGAGCACCGTACCTTCGTTTTTAGCGTCTCTTCTCGTCTACATCTTAGCAAAAAGCTTTTCCACTGTGTCTGGCAAGGAGAAACTGTGCCAGCACAGAAAACATCTCCCATCGTGTTCTAGAGGCTGCACGGAGGTCTGCCGAGTGTTTTGCAAGAAGAGAAAGAAAGTTGTCCAAAACAGCTTGCAATCGAATGTTCATGTGAATAGAAAAGGCAGGAGAGTGGTCAGGTACTGTTTTCTCTCAGTTGGCAAGCTGCGCACACAATCGCAGTGTTGTACAGCTTGTTTCATCACCTTTGCGATGCTGCCGCTCTCTCCGGCTCCCGGAGACGAAGAAGCTGCTTCTTCGCGCAAAGACCATTCTGCCGTTCACAGTGCTCTGCAGTGTGTGTCTTCTGCCGAAAGTGGCCCGGGAGCGGTGCTTAGCTCTGCAGAGCACCGTACCTTCGTCTTTAGCGTCTCTTCTCGTCTACATCTTAGCAAAAAGCTTTTCCACTCTGTCTGGCAAGGAGAAACTGTGCCAGCACAAGAATGCTCTCCCATCGTGTTCTAGAGGCTGCACGGAGGTCTGCCGAGTGTTTTGCAAGAAGAGAAAGAAAGTTGTCCAAAACAGCTTGCAATCGAATGTTCATGTGAATAGAAAAGGCAGGAGAGTGGTCAGGTACTGTTTTCTCTCACTTGGCAAGCTGCGCACACAATCGCAGTGTTGTACAGCTTGTTTCATCACCTTTGCGAACTTGCCGCTCTCTGCGGCTCCCGGAGACGAAGAAGCTGCTTCTTCGCGCAAAGACCATTCTGCCGCTCACAGTGCTCTGCAGTGTGTGTCTTCTGCCGAAAGTGGCCCGGGAGCGGTGCTTAGCTCTGCAGAGCACCGTACCTTCGTCTTTAGCGTCTCTTCTCGTCTACATCTTAGCAAAAAGCTTTTCCACTGTGTCTGGCAAGGAGAAACTGTGCCAGCACAGAAAACATCTCCCATGGTGTTCTAGAGGCTGCACGGAGGTCTGCCGAGTGTTTTGCAAGAAGAGAAAGAAAGTTGTCCAAAACAGCTTGCAATCGAATGTTCATGTGAATAGAAAAGGCAAGAGAGTGGTCAGGTACTGTTTTCTCTCAGTTGGCAAGCTGCGCACACAATCGCAGTGTTGTACAGCTTGTTTCATCACCTTTGCGAACTTGCCGCTCTCTGCGGCTCCCGGAGACGAAGAAGCTGCTTCTTCGCGCAAAGACGATTCTGCCGCTCACAGTGCTCTGCGGTGTGCGCCTTCTGCCGAAAGAGGCCGGGGAGCTGTGCTTAGCTCTGCAGAGCACCGTACCTTCGTCTTTAGCGTCTCTTCTCGTCTACATCTTAGCAAAAAGCTTTTCCACTCTGTCTGGCAAGGAGAAACTGTGCCAGCACAGAAAACATCTCCCATCGTGTTCTAGAGGCTGCACGGAGGTCTGCCGAGTGTTTTGCAAGAAGAGAAAGAAAGTTGTCCAAAACAGCTTGCAATCGAATGTTCATGTGATTAGAAAAGGCAGGAGAGTGGTCAGGTACTGTTTTCTCTCACTTGGCAAGCTGCGCACACAATCGCAGTGTTGTACAGCTTGTTTCATCACCTTTGCGAACTTGCCGCTCTCTCCGGCTCCCGGAGACGAAGTAGCTGCTTCTTCGCGCAAAGACGATTCTGCCGCTCACAGTGCTCTGCAGTGTGTGTCTTCTGCCGAAAGTGGCCCGGGAGCGGTGCTTAGCTCTGCAGAGCACCGTACCTTCGTCTTTAGCCTCTCTTCTCGTCTACATCTTAGCAAAAAGCTTTTCCACTCTGTCTGGCAAGGAGAAACTGTGCCAGCACAAGAATGATCTCCCATCGTGTTCTAGAGGCTGCACGGAGGTCTGCCGAGTGTTTTGCAAGAAGAGAAAGAAAGTTGTCCAAAACAGCTTGCAATCGAATGTTCATGTGAATAGAAAAGGCAGGAGAGTGGTCAGGTACTGTTTTCTCTCAGTTGGCAAGCTGCGCACACAATCGCAGTGTTGTACAGCTTGTTTCATCACCTTTGCGAACTTGCCGCTCTCTGCGGCTCCCGGAGACGAAGAAGCTGCTTCTTCGCGCAAAGACCATTCTGCCGCTCACAGTGCTTTGCAGTGTGTGTCTTCTGCCGAAAGTGGCCCGGGAGCTGTGCTTAGCTCTGCAGAGCACCGTACCTTCGTTTTTAGCGTCTCTTCTCGTCTACATCTTAGCAAAAAGCTTTTCCACTCTGTCTGGCAAGGAGAAACTGTGCCAGCACAGAAAACATCTCCCATCGTGTTCTAGAGGCTGCACGGAGGTCTGCCGAGTGTTTTGCAAGAAGAGAAAGAAAGTTGTCCAAAACAGCTTGCAATCGAATGTTCATGTGAATAGAAAAGGCAGGAGAGTGGTCAGGTACTGTTTTCTCTCACTTGGCAAGCTGCGCACACAATCGCAGTGTTGTACAGCTTGTTTCATCACCTTTGCGATGCTGCCGCTCTCTCCGGCTCCCGGAGACGAAGAAGCTGCTTCTTCGCGCAAAGACGATTCTGCCGTTCACAGTGCTCTGCAGTGTGTGTCTTCTGCCGAAAGTGGCCCGGGAGCGGTGCTTAGCTCTGCAGAGCACCGTACCTTCGTCTTTAGCGTCTCTTCTCGTCTACATCTTAGCAAAAAGCTTTTCCACTCTGTCTGGCAAGGAGAAACTGTGCCAGCACAAGAATGTTCTCCCATCGTGTTCTAGAGGCTGCACGGAGGTCTGCCGAGTGTTTTGCAAGAAGAGAAAGAAAGTTGTCCAAAACAGCTTGCAATCGAATGTTCATGTGAATAGAAAAGGCAGGAGAGTGGTCAGGTACTGTTTTCTCTCAGTTGGCAAGCTGCGCACACAATCGCAGTGTTGTACAGCTTGTGTCATCACCTTTGTGAACTTGCCGCTCTCTGCGGCTCCCGGAGACGAAGAAGCTGCTTCTTCGCGCAAAGACCATTCTGCCGCTCACAGTGCTCTGCAGTGTGTGTCTTCTGCCGAAAGTGGCCCGGGAGCGGTGCTTAGCTCTGCAGAGCACCGTACCTTCGTTTTTAGCGTCTCTTCTCGTCTACATCTTAGCAAAAAGCTTTTCCACTCTGTCTGGCAAGGAGAAACTGTGCCAGCACAGAAAACATCTCCCATCGTGTTCTAGAGGCTGCACGGAGGTCTGCCGAGTGTTTTGCAAGAAGAGAAAGAAAGTTGTCCAAAACAGCTTGCAATCGAATGTTCATGTGAATAGAAAAGGCAGGAGAGTGGTCAGGTACTGTTTTCTCTCAGTTGGCAAGCTGCGCACACAATCGCAGTGTTGTACAGCTTGTTTCATCACCTTTGCGAACTTGCCGCTCTCTGCGGCTCCCGGAGACGAAGAAGCTGCTTCTTCGCGCAAAGACGATTCTGCCGCTCACAGTGCTCTGCGGTGTGCGCCTTCTGCCGAAAGAGGCCGGGGAGCTGTGCTTAGCTCTGCAGAGCACCGTACCTTCGTCTTTAGCGTCTCTTCTCGTCTACATCTTAGCAAAAAGCTTTTCCACTGTGTCTGGCAAGGAGAAACTGTGCCAGCACAGAAAACATCTCCCATCGTGTTCTAGAGGCTGCACGGAGGTCTGCCGAGTGTTTTGCAAGAAGAGAAAGAAAGTTGTCCAAAACAGCTTGCAATCGAATGTTCATGTGAATAGAAAAGGCAGGAGAGTGGTCAGGTACTGTTTTCTCTCACTTGGCAAGCTGCGCACACAATCGCAGTGTTGTACAGCTTGTTTCATCACCTTTGCGAACTTGCCGCTCTCTCCGGCTCCCGGAGACGAAGAAGCTGCTTCTTCGCGCAAAGACCATTCTGCGGCTCACAGTGCTCTGCAGTGTGTGTCTTCTGCCGAAAGTGGCCCGGGAGCTGTGCTTAGCTCTGCAGAGCACCGTACCTTCGTCTTTAGCCTCTCTTCTCGTCTACATCTTAGCAAAAAGCTTTTCCACTCTGTCTGGCAAGGAGAAACTGTGCCAGCACAAGAATGCTCTCCCATCGTGTTCTAGAGGCTGCACGGAGGTCTGCCGAGTGTTTTGCAAGAAGAGAAAGAAAGTTGTCCAAAACAGCTTGCAATCGAATGTTCATGTGAATAGAAAAGGCAGGAGAGTGGTCAGGTACTGTTTTCTCTCACTTGGCAAGCTGCGCACACAATCGCAGTGTTGTACAGCTTGTTTCATCACCTTTGCGAACTTGCCGCTCTCTGCGGCTCCCGGAGACGAAGAAGCTGCTTCTTCGCGCAAAGACGATTCTGCCGCTCACAGTGCTCTGCAGTGTGTGTCTTCTGCCGAAAGTGGCCCGGGAGCGGTGCTTAGCTCTGCAGAGCACCGTACCTTCGTCTTTAGCCTCTCTTCTCGTCTACATCTTAGCAAAAAGCTTTTCCACTCTGTCTGGCAAGGAGAAACTGTGCCAGCACAAAAATCATCTCCCATCGTGTTCTAGAGGCTGCACGGAGGTCTGCCGAGTGTTTTGCAAGAAGAGAAAGAAAGTTGTCCAAAACAGCTTGCAATCGAATGTTCATGTGAATTGAAAAGGCAGGAGAGTGGTCAGGTACTGTTTTCTCTCAGTTGGCAAGCTGCGCACACAATCGCAGTGTTGTACAGCTTGTTTCATCACCTTTGCGAACTTGCCGCTCTCTGCGGCTCCCGGAGACGAAGAAGCTGCTTCTTCGCGCAAAGACCATTCTGCCGCTCACAGTGCTCTACAGTGTGTGTCTTCTGCCGAAAGTGGCCCGGGAGCGGTGCTTAGCTCTGCAGAGCACCGTACCTTCGTTTTTAGCGTCTCTTCTCGTCTACATCTTAGCAAAAAGCTTTTCCACTGTGTCTGGCAAGGAGAAACTGTGCCAGCACAAAAATCATCTCCCATCGTGTTCTAGAGGCTGCACGGAGGTCTGCCGAGTGTTTTGCAAGAAGAGAAAGAAAGTTGTCCAAAACAGCTTGCAATCGATTGTTCATGTGAATAGAAAAGGCAGGAGAGTGGTCAGGTACTGTTTTCTCTCAGTTGGCAAGCTGCGCACACAATCGCAGTGTTGTACAGCTTGTTTCATCACCTTTGCGAACTTGCCGCTCTCTCCGGCTCCCGGAGACGAAGAAGCTGCTTCTTCGCGCAAAGACCATTCTGCCGCTCACAGTGCTCTGCGGTGTGCGCCTTCTGCCGAAAGAGGCCCGGGAGCTGTGCTTAGCTCTGCAGAGCACCGTACCTTCGTCTTTAGCGTCTCTTCTCGTCTACATCTTAGCAAAAAGCTTTTCCACTCTGTCTGGCAAGGAGAAACTGTGCCAGCACAAAAATCATCTCCCATCGTGTTCTAGAGGCTGCACGGAGGTCTGCCGAGTGTTTTGCAAGAAGAGAAAGAAAGTTGTCCAAAACAGCTTGCAATCGAATGTTCATGTGATTAGAAAAGGCAGGAGAGTGGTCAGGTACTGTTTTCTCTCACTTGGCAAGCTGCGCACACAATCGCATTGTTGTACAGCTTGTTTCATCACCTTTGCGAACTTGCCGCTCTCTCCGGCTCCCGGAGACGAAGAAGCTGCTTCTTCGCGCAAAGACGATTCTGCCGCTCACAGTGCTCTGCAGTGTGTGTCTTCTGCCGAAAGTGGCCCGGGAGCTGTGCTTAGCTCTGCAGAGCACCGTACCTTCGTCTTTAGCCTCTCTTCTCGTCTACATCTTAGCAAAAAGCTTTTCCACTCTGTCTGGCAAGGAGAAACTGTGCCAGCACAGAAAACATCTCCCATCGTGTTCTAGAGGCTGCACGGAGGTCTGCCGAGTGTTTTGCAAGAAGAGAAAGAAAGTTGTCCAAAACAGCTTGCAATCGAATGTTCATGTGAATAGAAAAGGCAGGAGAGTGGTCAGGTACTGTTTTCTCTCAGTTGGCAAGCTGCGCACACAATCGCAGTGTTGTACAGCTTGTTTCATCACCTTTGCGAACTTGCCGCTCTCTGCGGCTCCCGGAGACGAAGAAGCTGCTTCTTCGCGCAAAGACCATTCTGCCGCTCACAGTGCTCTGCAGTGTGTGTCTTCTGCCGAAAGTGGCCCGGGAGCTGTGCTTAGCTCTGCAGAGCACCGTACCTTCGTTTTTAGCGTCTCTTCTCGTCTACATCTTAGCAAAAAGCTTTTCCACTGTGTCTGGCAAGGAGAAACTGTGCCAGCACAGAAAACATCTCCCATCGTGTTCTAGAGGCTGCACGGAGGTCTGCCGAGTGTTTTGCAAGAAGAGAAAGAAAGTTGTCCAAAACAGCTTGCAATCGAATGTTCATGTGAATAGAAAAGGCAGGAGAGTGGTCAGGTACTGTTTTCTCTCAGTTGGCAAGCTGCGCACACAATCGCAGTGTTGTACAGCTTGTTTCATCACCTTTGCGATGCTGCCGCTCTCTCCGGCTCCCGGAGACGAAGAAGCTGCTTCTTCGCGCAAAGACCATTCTGCCGTTCACAGTGCTCTGCAGTGTGTGTCTTCTGCCGAAAGTGGCCCGGGAGCGGTGCTTAGCTCTGCAGAGCACCGTACCTTCGTCTTTAGCGTCTCTTCTCGTCTACATCTTAGCAAAAAGCTTTTCCACTCTGTCTGGCAAGGAGAAACTGTGCCAGCACAAGAATGCTCTCCCATCGTGTTCTAGAGGCTGCACGGAGGTCTGCCGAGTGTTTTGCAAGAAGAGAAAGAAAGTTGTCCAAA
The DNA here is from genome assembly GCF_028551555.1 of Melozone crissalis. Classification (NCBI taxonomy): domain Eukaryota; kingdom Metazoa; phylum Chordata; class Aves; order Passeriformes; family Passerellidae; genus Melozone; species Melozone crissalis. Next base: position 17,057 of record NW_026536093.1, on the reverse strand, counting down.
ACAGCTTGCAATCGAATGTTCATGTGAATAGAAAAGGCAGGAGAGTGGTCAGGTACTGTTTTCTCTCACTTGGCAAGCTGCGCACACAATCGCAGTGTTGTACAGCTTGTTTCATCACCTTTGCGAACTTGCCGCTCTCTGCGGCTCCCGGAGACGAAGAAGCTGCTTCTTCGCGCAAAGACCATTCTGCCGCTCACAGTGCTCTGCAGTGTGTGTCTTCTGCCGAAAGTGGCCCGGGAGCGGTGCTTAGCTCTGCAGAGCACCGTACCTTCGTCTTTAGCGTCTCTTCTCGTCTACATCTTAGCAAAAAGCTTTTCCACTGTGTCTGGCAAGGAGAAACTGTGCCAGCACAGAAAACATCTCCCATCGTGTTCTAGAGGCTGCACGGAGGTCTGCCGAGTGTTTTGCAAGAAGAGAAAGAAAGTTGTCCAAAACAGCTTGCAATCGAATGTTCATGTGAATAGAAAAGGCAAGAGAGTGGTCAGGTACTGTTTTCTCTCAGTTGGCAAGCTGCGCACACAATCGCAGTGTTGTACAGCTTGTTTCATCACCTTTGCGAACTTGCCGCTCTCTCCGGCTCCCGGAGACGAAGAAGCTGCTTCTTCGCGCAAAGACGATTCTGCCGCTCACAGTGCTCTGCGGTGTGCGCCTTCTGCCGAAAGAGGCCGGGGAGCTGTGCTTAGCTCTGCAGAGCACCGTACCTTCGTCTTTAGCGTCTCTTCTCGTCTACATCTTAGCAAAAAGCTTTTCCACTCTGTCTGGCAAGGAGAAACTGTGCCAGCACAGAAAACATCTCCCATCGTGTTCTAGAGGCTGCACGGAGGTCTGCCGAGTGTTTTGCAAGAAGAGAAAGAAAGTTGTCCAAAACAGCTTGCAATCGAATGTTCATGTGATTAGAAAAGGCAGGAGAGTGGTCAGGTACTGTTTTCTCTCACTTGGCAAGCTGCGCACACAATCGCAGTGTTGTACAGCTTGTTTCATCACCTTTGCGAACTTGCCGCTCTCTCCGGCTCCCGGAGACGAAGAAGCTGCTTCTTCGCGCAAAGACCATTCTGCCGCTCACAGTGCTCTGCGGTGTGCGCCTTCTGCCGAAAGTGGCCCGGGAGCTGTGCTTAGCTCTGCAGAGCACCGTACCTTCGTCTTTAGCGTCTCTTCTCGTCTACATCTTAGCAAAAAGCTTTTCCACTCTGTCTGGCAAGGAGAAACTGTGCCAGCACAAAAATCATCTCCCATCGTGTTCTAGAGGCTGCACGGAGGTCTGCCGAGTGTTTTGCAAGAAGAGAAAGAAAGTTGTCCAAAACAGCTTGCAATCGAATGTTCATGTGATTAGAAAAGGCAGGAGAGTGGTCAGGTACTGTTTTCTCTCACTTGGCAAGCTGCGCACACAATCGCATTGTTGTACAGCTTGTTTCATCACCTTTGCGAACTTGCCCCTCTCTGCGGCTCCCGGAGACGAAGTAGCTGCTTCTTCGCGCAAAGACGATTCTGCCGTTCACAGTGCTCTGCAGTGTGTGTCTTCTGCCGAAAGTGGCCCGGGAGCGGTGCTTAGCTCTGCAGAGCACGGTACCTTCGTCTTTAGCCTCTCTTCTCCTCTACATCTTAGCAAAAAGCTTTTCCACTCTGTCTGTCAAGGAGAAACTGTGCCAGCACAAGAATGCTCTCCCATCGTGTTCTAGAGGCTGCACGGAGGTCTGCCGAGTGTTTTGCAAGAAGAGAAAGAAAGTTGTCCAAAACAGCTTGCAATCGAATGTTCATGTGAATAGAAAAGGCAGGAGAGTGGTCAGGTACTGTTTTCTCTCACTTGGCAAGCTGCGCACACAATCGCAGTGTTGTACAGCTTGTTTCATCACCTTTGCGAACTTGCCGCTCTCTCCGGCTCCCGGAGACGAAGAAGCTGCTTCTTCGCGCAAAGACCATTCTGCCGCTCACAGTGCTCTGCGGTGTGCGCCTTCTGCCGAAAGTGGCCCGGGAGCTGTGCTTAGCTCTGCAGAGCACCGTACCTTCGTCTTTAGCGTCTCTTCTCGTCTACATCTTAGCAAAAAGCTTTTCCACTCTGTCTGGCAAGGAGAAACTGTGCCAGCACAAAAATCATCTCCCATCGTGTTCTAGAGGCTGCACGGAGGTCTGCCGAGTGTTTTGCAAGAAGAGAAAGAAAGTTGTCCAAAACAGCTTGCAATCGAATGTTCATGTGATTAGAAAAGGCAGGAGAGTGGTCAGGTACTGTTTTCTCTCACTTGGCAAGCTGCGCACACAATCGCATTGTTGTACAGCTTGTTTCATCACCTTTGCGAAGCTGCCGCTCTCTCCGGCTCCCGGAGACGAAGTAGCTGCTTCTTCGCGCAAAGACGATTCTGCCGTTCACAGTGCTCTGCAGTGTGTGTCTTCTGCCGAAAGTGGCCCGGGAGCGGTGCTTAGCTCTGCAGAGCACCGTACCTTCGTCTTTACCCTCTCTTCTCGTCTACATCTTAGCAAAAAGCTTTTCCACTCTGTCTGGCAAGGAGAAACTGTGCCAGCACAAGAATGCTCTCCCATCGTGTTCTAGAGGCTGCACGGAGGTCTGCCGAGTGTTTTGCAAGAAGAGAAAGAAAGTTGTCCAAAACAGCTTGCAATCGAATGTTCATGTGAATAGAAAAGGCAGGAGAGTGGTCAGGTACTGTTTTCTCTCACTTGGCAAGCTGCGCACACAATCGCAGTGTTGTACAGCTTGTTTCATCACCTTTGCGAACTTGCCGCTCTCTGCGGCTCCCGGAGACGAAGAAGCTGCTTCATCGCGCAAAGACCATTCTGCCGCTCACAGTGCTCTGCAGTGTGTGTCTTCTGCCGAAAGTGGCCCGGGAGCGGTGCTTAGCTCTGCAGAGCACCGTACCTTCGTCTTTAGCGTCTCTTCTCGTCTACATCTTAGCAAAAAGCTTTTCCACTGTGTCTGGCAAGGAGAAACTGTGCCAGCACAGAAAACATCTCCCATCGTGTTCTAGAGGCTGCACGGAGGTCTGCCGAGTGTTTAGCAAGAAGAGAAAGAAAGTTGTCCAAAACAGCTTGCAATCGAATGTTCATGTGAATAGAAAAGGCAGGAGAGTTGTCAGGTACTGTTTTCTCTCAGTTGGCAAGCTGCGCACACAATCGCAGTGTTGTACAGCTTGTTTCATCACCTTTGCGAACTTGCCGCTCTCTGCGGCTCCCGGAGACGAAGAAGCTGCTTCTTCGCGCAAAGACGATTCTGCGGCTCACAGTGCTCTGCAGTGTGTGTCTTCTGCCGAAAGTGGCCCGGGAGCGGTGCTTAGCTCTGCAGAGCACCGTACCTTCGTCTTTAGCGTCTCTTCTCGTCTACATCTTAGCATAAAGCTTTTCCTCTGTCTCTGGCAAGGAGAAACTGTGCCAGCACAAAAATCATCTCCCATCGTGTTCTAGAGGCTGCACGGAGGTCTGCCGAGTGTTTTGCAAGAAGAGAAAGAAAGTTGTCCAAAACAGCTTGCAATCGAATGTTCATGTGAATAGAAAAGGCAGGAGAGTGGTCAGGTACTGTTTTCTCTCAGTTGGCAAGCTGCGCACACAATCGCAGTGTTGTACAGCTTGTTTCATCACCTTTGCGAACTTGCCGCTCTCTCCGGCTCCCGGAGACGAAGAAGCTGCTTCTTCGCGCAAAGACGATTCTGCCGCTCACAGTGCTCTGCGGTGTGCGCCTTCTGCCGAAAGAGGCCCGGGAGCTGTGCTTAGCTCTGCAGAGCACCGTACCTTCGTCTTTAGCCTCTCTTCTCGTCTACATCTTAGCAAAAAGCTTTTCCACTCTGTCTGGCAAGGAGAAACTGTGCCAGCACAAAAATCATCTCCCATCGTGTTCTAGAGGCTGCACGGAGGTCTGCCGAGTGTTTTGCAAGAAGAGAAAGAAAGTTGTCCAAAACAGCTTGCAATCGAATGTTCATGTGAATAGAAAAGGCAGGAGAGTGGTCAGGTACTGTTTTCTCTCAGTTGGCAAGCTGCGCACACAATCGCAGTGTTGTACGGCTTGTTTCATCACATTTGCGAAGCTGCCGCTCTCTCCGGCTCCCGGAGACGAAGTAGCTGCTTCTTCGCGCAAAGACCATTCTGCCGCTCACAGTGCTCTGCAGTGTGTTTCTTCTGCCGAAAGAGGTCCGGGAGCTGTGCTTAGCTCTGCAGAGCACCGTACTTCGTCTTTAGCGTCTCTTCTCGTCTACATCTTAGAAAAAAGCTTTTCCACTCTGTCTGGCAAGGAGAAACTGTGCCAGCACAAAAATCATCTCCCATCGTGTTCTAGAGGCTGCACGGAGGTCTGCCGAGTGTTTTGCAAGAAGAGAAAGAAAGTTGTCCAAAACAGCTTGCAATCGAATGTTCATGTGAATAGAAAAGCCAGGAGAGTGGTCAGGTACTGTTTTCTCTCACTTGGCAAGCTGCGCACACAATCGCAGTGTTGTACAGCTTGTTTCATCACCTTTGCGAAGCTGCCGCTCTCTCCGGCTCCCCGAGACGAAGTAGCTGCTTCTTCGCGCAAAGACGATTCTGCCGCTCACAGTGCTCTGCAGTGTGTGTCTTCTGCCGAAAGTGGCCCGGGAGCTGTGTTTAGCTCTGCAGAGCACCGTACCTTCGTCTTTAGCGTCTCTTCTCGTCTACATCTTAGCAAAAAGCTTTTCCACTCTGTCTGGCAAGGAGAAACTGTGCCAGCAGAAGAATGATCTCCCATCGTGTTCTAGAGGCTGCACGGAGGTCTGCCGAGTGTTTTGCAAGAAGAGAAAGAAAGTTGTCCAAAACAGCTTGCAATCGAATGTTCATGTGAATAGAAAAGGCAGGAGAGTGGTCAGGTACTGTTTTCTCTCACTTGGCAAGCTGCGCACACAATCGCAGTGTTGTACAGCTTGTTTCATCACCTTTGCGATGCTGCCGCTCTCTCCGGCTCCCGGAGACGAAGAAGCTGCTTCTTCGCGCAAAGACGATTCTGCCGTTCACAGTGCTCTGCAGTGTGTGTCTTCTGCCGAAAGTGGCCCGGGAGCGGTGCTTAGCTCTGCAGAGCACCGTACCTTCGTCTTTAGCGTCTCTTCTCGTCTACATCTTAGCAAAAAGCTTTTCCACTGTGTCTGGCAAGGAGAAACTGTGCCAGCACAAGAATGCTCTCCCATCGTGTTCTAGAGGCTGCACGGAGGTCTGCCGAGTGTTTTGCAAGAAGAGAAAGAAAGTTGTCCAAAACAGCTTGCAATCGAATGTTCATGTGAATAGAAAAGGCAGGAGAGTGGTCAGGTACTGTTTTCTCTCACTTGGCAAGCTGCGCACACAATCGCAGTGTTGTACAGCTTGTTTCATCACCTTTGCGAACTTGCCGCTCTCTGCGGCTCCCGGAGACGAAGAAGCTGCTTCTTCGCGCAAAGACGATTCTGCCACTCACAGTGCTCTGCAGTGTGTGTCTTCTGCCGAAAGAGGCCCGGGAGCTGTGCTTAGCTCTGCAGAGCACCGTACCTTCGTCTTTAGCCTCTCTTCTCGTCTACATCTTAGCAAAAAGCTTTTCCACTGTGTCTGGCAAGGAGAAACTGTGCCAGCACAAAAATCATCTCCCATCGTGTTCTAGAGGCTGCACGGAGGTCTGCCGAGTGTTTTGCAAGAAGAGAAAGAAAGTTGTCCAAAACAGCTTGCAATCGAATGTTCATGTGAATAGAAAAGGCAGGAGAGTGGTCAGGTACTGTTTTCTCTCAGTTGGCAAGCTGCGCACACAATCGCAGTGTTGTACAGCTTGTTTCATCACCTTTGCGAACTTGCCGCTCTCTGCGGCTCCCGGAGACGTAGAAGCTGCTTCTTCGCGCAAAGACCATTCTGCCGCTCACAGTGCTCTGCGGTGTGTGTCTTCTGCCGAAAGTGGCCCGGGAGCGGTTCTTAGCTCTGCAGAGCACCGTACCTTCGTCTTTAGCGTCTCTTCTCGTCTACATCTTAGCAAAAAGCTTTTCCACTCTGTCTGGCAAGGAGAAACTGTGCCAGCACAGAAAACATCTCCCATCGTGTTCTAGAGGCTGCACGGAAGTCTGCCGAGTGTTTTGCAAGAAGAGAAAGAAAGTTGTCCTAAACAGCTTGCTATCGAATGTTCATGTGAATAGAAAAGGCAGGAGAGTGGTCAGGTACTGTTTTCTCTCACTTGGCAAGCTGCGCACACAATCGCAGTGTTGTACAGCTTGTTTCATCACCTTTGCGAACTTGCCGCTCTCTCCGGCTCCCGGAGACGAAGAAGCTGCTTCTTCGCGCAAAGACCATTCTGCCGCTCACAGTGCTCTGCGGTGTGCGCCTTCTGCCGAAAGAGGCCCGGGAGCTGTGCTTAGCTCTGCAGAGCACCGTACCTTCGTCTTTAGCCTCTCTTCTCGTCTACATCTTAGCAAAAAGCTTTTCCACTCTGTCTGGCAAGGAGAAACTGTGCCAGCACAGAAAACATCTCCCATCGTGTTCTAGAGGCTGCACGGAGGTCTGCCGAGTGTTTTGCAAGAAGAGAAAGAAAGTTGTCCAAAACAGCTTGCAATCGAATGTTCATGTGAATAGAAAAGGCAGGAGAGTGGTCAGGTACTGTTTTCTCTCAGTTGGCAAGCTGCGCACACAATCGCAGTGTTGTACAGCTTGTTTCATCACCTTTGCGAACTTGCCGCTCTCTGCGGCTCCCGGAGACGAAGTAGCTGCTTCTTCGCGCAAAGACCATTCTGCCGCTCACAGTGCTCTGCGGTGTGTGTCTTCTGCCGAAAGAGGCCGGGGAGCGGTGCTTAGCTCTGCAGAGTACCGTACCTTCGTCTTTAGCGTCTCTTCTCGTCTACATCTTAGCAAAAAGCTTTTCCACTCTGTCTGGCAAGGAGAAACTGTGCCAGCACAGAAAACATCTCCCATCGTGTTCTAGAGGCTGCACGGAGGTCTGCCGAGTGTTTTGCAAGAAGAGAAAGAAAGTTGTCCAAAACAGCTTGCAATCGAATGTTCATGTGAATAGAAAAGGCAGGAGAGTGGTCAGGTACTGTTTTCTCTCAGTTGGCAAGCTGCGCACACAATCGCAGTGTTGTACAGCTTGTTTCATCACCTTTGCGAACTTGCCGCTCTCTGCGGCTCCCGGAGACGAAGAAGCTGCTTCTTCGCGCAAAGACGATTCTGCCGCTCACAGTGCTCTGCGGTGTGCGCCTTCTGCCGAAAGAGGCCGGGGAGCTGTGCTTAGCTCTGCAGAGCACCGTACCTTCGTCTTTAGCGTCTCTTCTCGTCTACATCTTAGCAAAAAGCTTTTCCACTCTGTCTGGCAAGGAGAAACTGTGCCAGCACAGAAAACATCTCCCATCGTGTTCTAGAGGCTGCACGGAGGTCTGCCGAGTGTTTTGCAAGAAGAGAAAGAAAGTTGTCCAAAACAGCTTGCAATCGAATGTTCATGTGAATAGAAAAGGCAGGAGAGTGGTCAGGTACTGTTTTCTCTCACTTGGCAAGCTGCGCACACAATCGCAGTGTTGTACAGCTTGTTTCATCACCTTTGCGAACTTGCCGCTCTCTGCGGCTCCCGGAGACGAAGAAGCTGCTTCTTCGCGCAAAGACGATTCTGCCGCTCACAGTGCTCTGCGGTGTGCGCCTTCTGCCGAAAGAGGCCGGGGAGCTGTGCTTAGCTCTGCAGAGCACCGTACCTTCGTCTTTAGCGTCTCTTCTCGTCTACATCTTAGCAAAAAGCTTTTCCACTCTGTCTGGCAAGGAGAAACTGTGCCAGCACAGAAAACATCTCCCATCGTGTTCTAGAGGCTGCACGGAGGTCTGCCGAGTGTTTTGCAAGAAGAGAAAGAAAGTTGTCCAAAACAGCTTGCAATCGAATGTTCATGTGAATAGAAAAGGCAGGAGAGTGGTCAGGTACTGTTTTCTCTCACTTGGCAAGCTGCGCACACAATCGCAGTGTTGTACAGCTTGTTTCATCACCTTTGCGAACTTGCCGCTCTCTCCGGCTCCCGGAGACGAAGAAGCTGCTTCTTCGCGCAAAGACCATTCTGCCGCTCACAGTGCTCTGCAGTGTGTGTCTTCTGCCGAAAGTGGCCCGGGAGCGGTGCTTAGCTCTGCAGAGCACCGTACCTTCGTCTTTAGCGTCTCTTCTCGTCTACATCTTAGCAAAAAGCTTTTCCACTGTGTCTGGCAAGGAGAAACTGTGCCAGCACAGAAAACATCTCCCATCGTGTTCTAGAGGCTGCACGGAGGTCTGCCGAGTGTTTAGCAAGAAGAGAAAGAAAGTTGTCCAAAACAGCTTGCAATCGAATGTTCATGTGAATAGAAAAGGCAGGAGAGTTGTCAGGTACTGTTTTCTCTCAGTTGGCAAGCTGCGCACACAATCGCAGTGTTGTACAGCTTGTTTCATCACCTTTGCGAACTTGCCGCTCTCTGCGGCTCCCGGAGACGAAGAAGCTGCTTCTTCGCGCAAAGACGATTCTGCGGCTCACAGTGCTCTGCAGTGTGTGTCTTCTGCCGAAAGTGGCCCGGGAGCGGTGCTTAGCTCTGCAGAGCACCGTACCTTCGTCTTTAGCGTCTCTTCTCGTCTACATCTTAGCATAAAGCTTTTCCTCTGTCTCTGGCAAGGAGAAACTGTGCCAGCACAAAAATCATCTCCCATCGTGTTCTAGAGGCTGCACGGAGGTCTGCCGAGTGTTTTGCAAGAAGAGAAAGAAAGTTGTCCAAAACAGCTTGCAATCGAATGTTCATGTGAATAGAAAAGGCAGGAGAGTGGTCAGGTACTGTTTTCTCTCAGTTGGCAAGCTGCGCACACAATCGCAGTGTTGTACAGCTTGTTTCATCACCTTTGCGAACTTGCCGCTCTCTCCGGCTCCCGGAGACGAAGAAGCTGCTTCTTCGCGCAAAGACGATTCTGCCGCTCACAGTGCTCTGCGGTGTGCGCCTTCTGCCGAAAGAGGCCCGGGAGCTGTGCTTAGCTCTGCAGAGCACCGTACCTTCGTCTTTAGCCTCTCTTCTCGTCTACATCTTAGCAAAAAGCTTTTCCACTCTGTCTGGCAAGGAGAAACTGTGCCAGCACAAAAATCATCTCCCATCGTGTTCTAGAGGCTGCACGGAGGTCTGCCGAGTGTTTTGCAAGAAGAGAAAGAAAGTTGTCCAAAACAGCTTGCAATCGAATGTTCATGTGAATAGAAAAGGCAGGAGAGTGGTCAGGTACTGTTTTCTCTCAGTTGGCAAGCTGCGCACACAATCGCAGTGTTGTACGGCTTGTTTCATCACATTTGCGAAGCTGCCGCTCTCTCCGGCTCCCGGAGACGAAGTAGCTGCTTCTTCGCGCAAAGACCATTCTGCCGCTCACAGTGCTCTGCAGTGTGTGTCTTCTGCCGAAAGAGGTCCGGGAGCTGTGCTTAGCTCTGCAGAGCACCGTACTTCGTCTTTAGCGTCTCTTCTCGTCTACATCTTAGAAAAAAGCTTTTCCACTCTGTCTGGCAAGGAGAAACTGTGCCAGCACAAAAATCATCTCCCATCGTGTTCTAGAGGCTGCACGGAGGTCTGCCGAGTGTTTTGCAAGAAGAGAAAGAAAGTTGTCCAAAACAGCTTGCAATCGAATGTTCATGTGAATAGAAAAGCCAGGAGAGTGGTCAGGTACTGTTTTCTCTCACTTGGCAAGCTGCGCACACAATCGCAGTGTTGTACAGCTTGTTTCATCACCTTTGCGAACTTGCCGCTCTCTGCGGCTCCCGGAGACGTAGAAGCTGCTTCTTCGCGCAAAGACCATTCTGCCGCTCACAGTGCTCTGCGGTGTGTGTCTTCTGCCGAAAGTGGCCCGGGAGCGGTTCTTAGCTCTGCAGAGCACCGTACCTTCGTCTTTAGCGTCTCTTCTCGTCTACATCTTAGCAAAAAGCTTTTCCACTCTGTCTGGCAAGGAGAAACTGTGCCAGCACAGAAAACATCTCCCATCGTGTTCTAGAGGCTGCACGGAAGTCTGCCGAGTGTTTTGCAAGAAGAGAAAGAAAGTTGTCCTAAACAGCTTGCTATCGAATGTTCATGTGAATAGAAAAGGCAGGAGAGTGGTCAGGTACTGTTTTCTCTCACTTGGCAAGCTGCGCACACAATCGCAGTGTTGTACAGCTTGTTTCATCACCTTTGCGAACTTGCCGCTCTCTCCGGCTCCCGGAGACGAAGAAGCTGCTTCTTCGCGCAAAGACCATTCTGCCGCTCACAGTGCTCTGCGGTGTGCGCCTTCTGCAGAAAGAGGCCCGGGAGCTGTGCTTAGCTCTGCAGAGCACCGTACCTTCGTCTTTAGCCTCTCTTCTCGTCTACATCTTAGCAAAAAGCTTTTCCACTCTGTCTGGCAAGGAGAAACTGTGCCAGCACAGAAAACATCTCCCATCGTGTTCTAGAGGCTGCACGGAGGTCTGCCGAGTGTTTTGCAAGAAGAGAAAGAAAGTTGTCCAAAACAGCTTGCAATCGAATGTTCATGTGAATAGAAAAGGCAGGAGAGTGGTCAGGTACTGTTTTCTCTCAGTTGGCAAGCTGCGCACACAATCGCAGTGTTGTACAGCTTGTTTCATCACCTTTGCGAACTTGCCGCTCTCTGCGGCTCCCGGAGACGAAGTAGCTGCTTCTTCGCGCAAAGACCATTCTGCCGCTCACAGTGCTCTGCGGTGTGTGTCTTCTGCCGAAAGAGGCCGGGGAGCGGTGCTTAGCTCTGCAGAGTACCGTACCTTCGTCTTTAGCGTCTCTTCTCGTCTACATCTTAGCAAAAAGCTTTTCCACTCTGTCTGGCAAGGAGAAACTGTGCCAGCACAGAAAACATCTCCCATCGTGTTCTAGAGGCTGCACGGAGGTCTGCCGAGTGTTTTGCAAGAAGAGAAAGAAAGTTGTCCAAAACAGCTTGCAATCGAATGTTCATGTGAATAGAAAAGGCAGGAGAGTGGTCAGGTACTGTTTTCTCTCAGTTGGCAAGCTGCGCACACAATCGCAGTGTTGTACAGCTTGTTTCATCACCTTTGCGAACTTGCCGCTCTCTGCGGCTCCCGGAGACGAAGAAGCTGCTTCTTCGCGCAAAGACGATTCTGCCGCTCACAGTGCTCTGCGGTGTGCGCCTTCTGCCGAAAGAGGCCGGGGAGCTGTGCTTAGCTCTGCAGAGCACCGTACCTTCGTCTTTAGCGTCTCTTCTCGTCTACATCTTAGCAAAAAGCTTTTCCACTCTGTCTGGCAAGGAGAAACTGTGCCAGCACAGAAAACATCTCCCATCGTGTTCTAGAGGCTGCACGGAGGTCTGCCGAGTGTTTTGCAAGAAGAGAAAGAAAGTTGTCCAAAACAGCTTGCAATCGAATGTTCATGTGAATAGAAAAGGCAGGAGAGTGGTCAGGTACTGTTTTCTCTCACTTGGCAAGCTGCGCACACAATCGCAGTGTTGTACAGCTTGTTTCATCACCTTTGCGAACTTGCCGCTCTCTGCGGCTCCCGGAGACGAAGAAGCTGCTTCTTCGCGCAAAGACGATTCTGCCGCTCACAGTGCTCTGCGGTGTGCGCCTTCTGCCGAAAGAGGCCGGGGAGCTGTGCTTAGCTCTGCAGAGCACCGTACCTTCGTCTTTAGCGTCTCTTCTCGTCTACATCTTAGCAAAAAGCTTTTCCACTCTGTCTGGCAAGGAGAAACTGTGCCAGCACAGAAAACATCTCCCATCGTGTTCTAGAGGCTGCACGGAGGTCTGCCGAGTGTTTTGCAAGAAGAGAAAGAAAGTTGTCCAAAACAGCTTGCAATCGAATGTTCATGTGAATAGAAAAGGCAGGAGAGTGGTCAGGTACTGTTTTCTCTCACTTGGCAAGCTGCGCACACAATCGCAGTGTTGTACAGCTTGTTTCATCACCTTTGCGAACTTGCCGCTCTCTCCGGCTCCCGGAGACGAAGAAGCTGCTTCTTCGCGCAAAGACCATTCTGCCGCTCACAGTGCTCTGCAGTGTGTGTCTTCTGCCGAAAGTGGCCCGGGAGCGGTGCTTAGCTCTGCAGAGCACCGTACCTTCGTCTTTAGCGTCTCTTCTCGTCTACATCTTAGCAAAAAGCTTTTCCACTGTGTCTGGCAAGGAGAAACTGTGCCAGCACAGAAAACATCTCCCATCGTGTTCTAGAGGCTGCACGGAGGTCTGCCGAGTGTTTAGCAAGAAGAGAAAGAAAGTTGTCCAAAACAGCTTGCAATCGAATGTTCATGTGAATAGAAAAGGCAGGAGAGTTGTCAGGTACTGTTTTCTCTCAGTTGGCAAGCTGCGCACACAATCGCAGTGTTGTACAGCTTGTTTCATCACCTTTGCGAACTTGCCGCTCTCTGCGGCTCCCGGAGACGAAGAAGCTGCTTCTTCGCGCAAAGACGATTCTGCGGCTCACAGTGCTCTGCAGTGTGTGTCTTCTGCCGAAAGTGGCCCGGGAGCGGTGCTTAGCTCTGCAGAGCACCGTACCTTCGTCTTTAGCGTCTCTTCTCGTCTACATCTTAGCATAAAGCTTTTCCTCTGTCTCTGGCAAGGAGAAACTGTGCCAGCACAAAAATCATCTCCCATCGTGTTCTAGAGGCTGCACGGAGGTCTGCCGAGTGTTTTGCAAGAAGAGAAAGAAAGTTGTCCAAAACAGCTTGCAATCGAATGTTCATGTGAATAGAAAAGGCAGGAGAGTGGTCAGGTACTGTTTTCTCTCAGTTGGCAAGCTGCGCACACAATCGCAGTGTTGTACAGCTTGTTTCATCACCTTTGCGAACTTGCCGCTCTCTCCGGCTCCCGGAGACGAAGAAGCTGCTTCTTCGCGCAAAGACGATTCTGCCGCTCACAGTGCTCTGCGGTGTGCGCCTTCTGCCGAAAGAGGCCCGGGAGCTGTGCTTAGCTCTGCAGAGCACCGTACCTTCGTCTTTAGCCTCTCTTCTCGTCTACATCTTAGCAAAAAGCTTTTCCACTCTGTCTGGCAAGGAGAAACTGTGCCAGCACAAAAATCATCTCCCATCGTGTTCTAGAGGCTGCACGGAGGTCTGCCGAGTGTTTTGCAAGAAGAGAAAGAAAGTTGTCCAAAACAGCTTGCAATCGAATGTTCATGTGAATAGAAAAGGCAGGAGAGTGGTCAGGTACTGTTTTCTCTCACTTGGCAAGCTGCGCACACAATCGCAGTGTTGTACGGCTTGTTTCATCACATTTGCGAAGCTGCCGCTCTCTCCGGCTCCCGGAGACGAAGTAGCTGCTTCTTCGCGCAAAGACCATTCTGCCGCTCACAGTGCTCTGCAGTGTGTGTCTTCTGCCGAAAGAGGTCCGGGAGCTGTGCTTAGCTCTGCAGAGCACCGTACTTCGTCTTTAGCGTCTCTTCTCGTCTACATCTTAGAAAAAAGCTTTTCCACTCTGTCTGGCAAGGAGAAACTGTGCCAGCACAAAAATCATCTCCCATCGTGTTCTAGAGGCTGCACGGAGGTCTGCCGAGTGTTTTGCAAGAAGAGAAAGAAAGTTGTCCAAAACAGCTTGCAATCGAATGTTCATGTGAATAGAAAAGCCAGGAGAGTGGTCAGGTACTGTTTTCTCTCACTTGGCAAGCTGCGCACACAATCGCAGTGTTGTACAGCTTGTTTCATCACCTTTGCGAAGCTGCCGCTCTCTCCGGCTCCCCGAGACGAAGTAGCTGCTTCTTCGCGCAAAGACGATTCTGCCGCTCACAGTGCTCTGCAGTGTGTGTCTTCTGCCGAAAGTGGCCCGGGAGCTGTGTTTAGCTCTGCAGAGCACCGTACCTTCGTCTTTAGCGTCTCTTCTCGTCTACATCTTAGCAAAAAGCTTTTCCACTCTGTCTGGCAAGGAGAAACTGTGCCAGCAGAAGAATGATCTCCCATCGTGTTCTAGAGGCTGCACGGAGGTCTGCCGAGTGTTTTGCAAGAAGAGAAAGAAAGTTGTCCAAAACAGCTTGCAATCGAATGTTCATGTGAATAGAAAAGGCAGGAGAGTGGTCAGGTACTGTTTTCTCTCACTTGGCAAGCTGCGCACACAATCGCAGTGTTGTACAGCTTGTTTCATCACCTTTGCGATGCTGCCGCTCTCTCCGGCTCCCGGAGACGAAGAAGCTGCTTCTTCGCGCAAAGACGATTCTGCCGTTCACAGTGCTCTGCAGTGTGTGTCTTCTGCCGAAAGTGGCCCGGGAGCGGTGCTTAGCTCTGCAGAGCACCGTACCTTCGTCTTTAGCGTCTCTTCTCGTCTACATCTTAGCAAAAAGCTTTTCCACTGTGTCTGGCAAGGAGAAACTGTGCCAGCACAAGAATGCTCTCCCATCGTGTTCTAGAGGCTGCACGGAGGTCTGCCGAGTGTTTTGCAAGAAGAGAAAGAAAGTTGTCCAAAACAGCTTGCAATCGAATGTTCATGTGAATAGAAAAGGCAGGAGAGTGGTCAGGTACTGTTTTCTCTCACTTGGCAAGCTGCGCACACAATCGCAGTGTTGTACAGCTTGTTTCATCACCTTTGCGAACTTGCCGCTCTCTCCGGCTCCCGGAGACGAAGAAGCTGCTTCTTCGCGCAAAGACGATTCTGCCACTCACAGTGCTCTGCAGTGTGTGTCTTCTGCCGAAAGAGGCCCGGGAGCTGTGCTTAGCTCTGCAGAGCACCGTACCTTCGTCTTTAGCCTCTCTTCTCGTCTACATCTTAGCAAAAAGCTTTTCCACTGTGTCTGGCAAGGAGAAACTGTGCCAGCACAAAAATCATCTCCCATCGTGTTCTAGAGGCTGCACGGAAGTCTGCCGAGTGTTTTGCAAGAAGAGAAAGAAAGTTGTCCTAAACAGCTTGCTATCGAATGTTCATGTGAATAGAAAAGGCAGGAGAGTGGTCAGGTACTGTTTTCTCTCACTTGGCAAGCTGCGCACACAATCGCAGTGTTGTACAGCTTGTTTCATCACCTTTGCGAACTTGCCGCTCTCTCCGGCTCCCGGAGACGAAGAAGCTGCTTCTTCGCGCAAAGACCATTCTGCCGCTCACAGTGCTCTGCGGTGTGCGCCTTCTGCCGAAAGAGGCCCGGGAGCTGTGCTTAGCTCTGCAGAGCACCGTACCTTCGTCTTTAGCCTCTCTTCTCGTCTACATCTTAGCAAAAAGCTTTTCCACTCTGTCTGGCAAGGAGAAACTGTGCCAGCACAGAAAACATCTCCCATCGTGTTCTAGAGGCTGCACGGAGGTCTGCCGAGTGTTTTGCAAGAAGAGAAAGAAAGTTGTCCAAAACAGCTTGCAATCGAATGTTCATGTGAATAGAAAAGGCAGGAGAGTGGTCAGGTACTGTTTTCTCTCAGTTGGCAAGCTGCGCACACAATCGCAGTGTTGTACAGCTTGTTTCATCACCTTTGCGAACTTGCCGCTCTCTGCGGCTCCCGGAGACGAAGTAGCTGCTTCTTCGCGCAAAGACCATTCTGCCGCTCACAGTGCTCTGCGGTGTGTGTCTTCTGCCGAAAGAGGCCGGGGTAGCGGTGCTTAGCTCTGCAGAGTACCGTACCTTCGTCTTTAGCGTCTCTTCTCGTCTACATCTTAGCAAAAAGCTTTTCCACTCTGTCTGGCAAGGAGAAACTGTGCCAGCACAGAAAACATCTCCCATCGTGTTCTAGAGGCTGCACGGAGGTCTGCCGAGTGTTTTGCAAGAAGAGAAAGAAAGTTGTCCAAAACAGCTTGCAATCGAATGTTCATGTGAATAGAAAAGGCAGGAGAGTGGTCAGGTACTGTTTTCTCTCACTTGGCAAGCTGCGCACACAATCGCAGTGTTGTACAGCTTGTTTCATCACCTTTGCGAACTTGCCGCTCTCTCCGGCTCCCGGAGACGAAGAAGCTGCTTCTTCGCGCAAAGACGATTCTGCCGCTCACAGTGCTCTGCGGTGTGCGCCTTCTGCCGAAAGAGGCCGGGGAGCTGTGCTTAGCTCTGCAGAGCACCGTACCTTCGTCTTTAGCGTCTCTTCTCGTCTACATCTTAGCAAAAAGCTTTTCCACTCTGTCTGGCAAGGAGAAACTGTGCCAGCACAGAAAACATCTCCATCGTGTTCTAGAGGCTGCACGGAGGTCTGCCGAGTGTTTTGCAAGAAGAGAAAGAAAGTTGTCCAAAACAGCTTGCAATCGAATGTTCATGTGAATAGAAAAGGCAGGAGAGTGGTCAGGTACTGTTTTCTCTCACTTGGCAAGCTGCGCACACAATCGCAGTGTTGTACAGCTTGTTTCATCACCTTTGCGAACTTGCCGCTCTCTCCGGCTCCCGGAGACGAAGAAGCTGCTTCTTCGCGCAAAGACCATTCTGCCGCTCACAGTGCTCTGCGGTGTGTGTCTTCTGCCGAAAGTGGCCCGGGAGCTGTGCTTAGCTCTGCAGAGCACCGTACCTTCGTCTTTAGCGTCTCTTCTCGTCTACATCTTAGCAAAAAGCTTTTCCACTGTGTCTGGCAAGGAGAAACTGTGCCAGCACAAAAATCATCTCCATCGTGTTCTAGAGGCTGCACGGAGGTCTGCCGAGTGTTTTGCAAGAAGAGAAAGAAAGTTGTCCTAAACAGCTTGCAATCGAATGTTCATGTGATTAGAAAAGGCAGGAGAGTGGTCAGGTACTGTTTTCTCTCAGTTGGCCAGCTGCGCACACAATCGCAGTGTTGTACAGCTTGTTTCATCACCTTTGCGATGCTGCCGCTCTCTCCGGCTCCCGGAGACGAAGAAGCTGCTTCTTCGCGCAAAGACCATTCTGCCGCTCACAGTGCTCTGCAGTGTGTGTCTTCTGCCGAAAGTGGCCCGGGAGCTGTGCTTAGCTCTGCAGAGCACCGTACCTTCGTCTTTAGCGTCTCTTCTCGTCTACATCTTAGCAAAAAGCTTTTCCACTGTGTCTGGCAAGGAGAAACTGTGCCAGCACAAGAATGCTCTCCCATCGTGTTCTAGAGGCTGCACGGAGGTCTGCCGAGTGTTTTGCAAGAAGAGAAAGAAAGTTGTCCAAACAGCTTGCAATCGAATGTTCATGTGAATAGAAAAGGCAGGAGAGTTGTCAGGTACTGTTTTCTCTCACTTGGCAAGCTGCGCACACAATCGCAGTGTTGTACAGCTTGTTTCATCACCTTTGCGAACTTGCCGCTCTCTGCGGCTCCCGGAGACGAAGAAGCTGCTTCTTCGCG